>NC_042976.1:15584949-15596612 GCF_901001165.1 Salmo trutta | reverse complement strand
CCACTAGACAATATGGCACTAGTACAATTTGAACCACTAGGCAATCGACACTAGACAATATGACACTAGGACAATTATACTAGGACAATATTGACACTAGGACAATTATACTAGACAATATGACACTAGGACAATATGACACTAGACAATATGGCACTAGGACATATGGCACTAGGACAATATGACACTAGGACAATTATACTAGGACAATGACACTAGGACAATATGACACTAGGACAATTATACTAGGACAATATGACACTAGGACAATGTGACACTAGGACAATATGACACTAGGACAATATGACACTAGGACAATGTGACACTAGGACAATATGACACTAGGACAATTATACTAGGACAATATGACACTAGGACAATATGACACTAGGACAATATGGCACTAGGACAATATGACACTAGGACAATGTGACACTAGGACAATATGACACTAGGACAATTATACTAGGACAATATGACACTAGGACAATATGACACTAGGACAATATGACACTAGGACAATATGGCACTAGGACAATATGACACTAGGACAATATGACACTAGGACAATATGGCACTAGGACAATGTGGCACTAGGACAATATGACACTAGGACAATTATACTAGGACAATATGACACTAGGACAATATGGGACTAGGACAATTATACTAGGACAATATGACACTAGGACAATTATACTAGGACAATATGACACTAGGACAATATGGGACTAGGACAATTAAACTAGGACAATATGACACTAGGACAATTATACTAGGACAATATGGCACTAGGACAATATGACACTAGGACAATATGACACTAGGACAATTATACTAGGACAATGTGACACTAGGACAATATGACACTAGGACAATTATACTAGGACAATATGACACTAGGACAATTATACTAGGACAATATGACACTAGGACAATAAGACACTAGGACAATATGACACTAGGATAATATGGCACTAGGACAATATGACACTAGGACAATATGACAGTAGGACAATATGACACTAGGACAATTATACTAGGACAATATGACATTAGGACAATATGACACTAGGACAATATGACATTAGGACAATATGACACTAGGACAATATGACACTAGGACAATTATACTAGGACAATATGACACTAGGACAATATGACACTAGGACAATTTGGCACTAGGACAATATGAAACTAGGACAATTATACTAGGACAATATGACATTAGGACAATATGACACTAGGACAATATGACACTAGGACAATATGGCACTAGGACAATATGACAGTAGGACAATATGACACTAGGACAAGTATACTAGGACAATATGACACTTGGACAATTATACTAGGACAATAGGACACTAGGACAATATGACACTAGGACAATTATACTAGGACAATATGACACTAGGACAATATGACACTAGGACAATATGGCACTAGGACAATATGACACTAGGACAATATGACACTAGGACAATTATACTAGGACAATATGACATTAGGACAATATGACACTAGGACAATATGGCACTAGGACAATATGACACTAGGACAATATGACACTAGGACAATTATACTAGGACAATATGACATTAGGACAATATGACACTAGGACAATATGACACTAGGACAATATGGCACTAGGACAATATGACACTAGGACAATATGACACTAGGACAATAAGACACTAGGACAATGTGGCACTAGGACAATTATACTAGGACAATATGACACTAGGACAATATGACACTAGGACAATTATACTAGGACAATATGACATTAGCACAATATGACACTAGGACAATATGACACTAGGACAATGTGGCACTAGGACAATATGACATTAGGACAATATGACACTAGGACAATTATACTAGGACAATATGACACTAGGACAATTATACTAGGACAATATGACACTAGGACAATATGACACTAGGACAATATGACACTAGGACAATATGGCACTAGGACAATATGACACTAGGACAATTATACTAGGACAATATGGCACTAGGACAATATGGCACTAGGACAATATGACACTAGGACAATTATACTAGGACAATATGACACTAGGACAATATGACACTAGGACAATGTGGCACTAGGACAATATGGCACTAGGACAATATGACACTAGGACAAAAATACTCGGACAATATGACACTAGGACAATATGACACTAGGACAATGTGGCACTAGGACAATATGACACTAGGACAATATGACACTAGGACAATATGGCACTAGGACAATATTACACTAGTATAATTATACTAGGACAATATGACACTAGGACAATTATACTAGGACAATATGACACTAGGACAATATGGCACTAGGACAATATGACACTAGGACAATTATACTAGGACAATATGACACTAGGACAATATGACACTAGGACAATATGGCACTAGGACAATATGACACTAGGACAATTATACTAGGACAATATGACATTAGGACAATATGATACTAGGACAATATGACACTAGGACAATATGGCACTAGGACAATATGACACTAGGACAATATGACACTAGGACAATTATACTAGGACAATATGACACTAGGACAATTATACTAGGACAATATGATACTAGGACAATATGACACTAGGACAATTATACTAGGACAATATGACACTAGGACAATATGACACTAGGACAATATGGCACTAGGACAATATGACACTAGGACAATATGACACTAGGACAATATGACACTAGGACAATTATACTAGGACAATATGACATTAGGACAATATGACACTAGGACAATATGACACTAGGACAATATGGCACTAGGACAATATGACACTAGGACAATATGACACTAGGACAATTATACTAGGACAATATGACATTAGGACAATATGACACTAGGACAATATGACACTAGGACAATATGGCACTAGGACAATATGACACTAGGACAATATGACACTAGGACATTATGACACTAGGACAATGTGGCACTAGGACAATTATACTAGGACAATATGACACTAGGACAATATGACACTAGGACAATTATACTAGGACAATATGACATTAGCACAATATGACACTAGGACAATATGACACTAGGACAATGTGGCACTAGGACAATATGACATTAGGACAATATGACACTAGGACAATTATACTAGGACAATATGACACTAGGACAATATGACACTAGGACAATTATACTAGGACAATATGACACTAGGACAATATGACATTAGGACAATATGACACACGGACAATATGACACTAGGACAATATGACACTAGGACAATATGGCACTAGGACAATATGACACTAGGACATATATACTAGGACAATATGGCACTAGGACAATATGGCACTAGGACAATATGGCACTAGGACAATATGACACTAGGACAATATGGCACTAGGACAATATGACACTAGGACAATTATACTAGCACAATATGACACTAGGACAATTAGACTAGGACAATATGACACTAGGACAATATGACACTAGGACAATATGGCCCAAAGACAATATGACACTAGGACAATGTGGCACTAGGACAATTTGACACTAGGACAATGTGGCACTAGGACAATATGACACTAGGACAATATGACACTAGGACAATATGACACTAGGACAATTATACTAGGACAATATGACAATAGGACAATTATACTAGGACAATATGACACTAAGACAATATGACACTAGGACAATGTGGCACTAGGACAATTATACTAGGACAATATGACACTAGGACAATTATACTAGGACAATATGACAATAGGACAATTATACTAGGACAATATGACACTAGGACAATATGACACTAGGACAATATGACACTAGGACAATTATACTAGGACAATATTACACTAAGACAATATGACACTAGGACAATGTGGCACTAGGACAATTATACTAGGACAATATGGCACTAGGACAATATGACACTAGGACAATTATACTAGGACAATATGACAATAGGACAATTATACTAGGACAATATGACACTAAGACAATATGACACTAGGGCAATGTGGCACTAGGACAATTATACTAGGACAATATGGCACTAGGACAATATGACACTAGGACAATATGACACTTGGACAATATGGCACTAGGACAATATGACACTAGGACAATTATACTAGGACAATATGACACTAGGACAATATTGCACTAGGACAATTATACTAGGACAATATGACACTTGGACAATATGACACTAGGACAATATGGCACTAGGATAATTATACTAGGATAATTATACTAGCACAATATGGCCCTAGGACAATATGACACTAGGACAATATGACACTAGGACAATGTGACACAAGGACAATTATACTAGGACAATATGACACTAGGACAATTATACTAGGACAATATGACACTAGGACAATATGACACTAGGACAATTATACTAGGACAATATGGCATTAGGACAATATGGCACTAGGACAATATGACACTAGGACAATGTGACACTAGGACAATATGACACTAGGACAATATGACACTAGGACAATGTGGCACTAGGACAATTATACTAGGACAATATGACACTAGGACAATATGACACTAGGACAATTATACTAGGACAATATGGCACTAGGACAATATGACACTAGGACAATTATACTAGGACAATATGACAATAGGACAATTATACTAGGACAATATGACACTAAGACAATATGACACTAGGACAATGTGGCACTAGGACAATTATACTAGGACAATATGACACTAGGACAATTGTACTAGGACAATATGACAATAGGACAATTATACTAGGACAATATGACACTAGGACAATATGACACTAGGACAATTATACTAGGACAATATGGCATTAGGACAATATGGCACTAGGACAATATGACACTAGGACAATGTGACACTAGGACAATATGACACTAGGACAATATGACACTAGGACAATGTGGCACTAGGACAATTATACTAGGACAATATGACACTAGGACAATATGACACTAGGACAATTATACTAGGACAATATGGCACTAGGACAATATGACACTAGGACAATTATACTAGGACAATATGACAATAGGACAATTATACTAGGACAATATGACACTAAGACAATATGACACTAGGACAATGTGGCACTAGGACAATTATACTAGGACAATATGACACTAGGACAATTGTACTAGGACAATATGACAATAGGACAATTATACTAGGACAATATGACACTAGGACAATATGACACTATGTCACGCCCTGACCGGGTGAACTCAGGTGTTTTGGGTCAGGGTGGTTTATGTTGGGTGGTTTTCCTGTGTTTGTTTTCTGTTTTGCGTTGGAGCCTTGTGTTGGCTCTATTGGGGAGTATTTCTATGTTGGTTTCTGTCTTCCCAATCAGAGACAGCTGTCGCTAGTTGTCTCTGATTGGGATCTCATTTAAGTTCATTTTCCCCCACGCTGTTCGTGGGGAATTGTATTTGCATTGCTATTCGTAGCCTGTGAAGCTGTTCGTTCATGGTATCGTTTATTGTTTTGCTGGTTCACCGTTCTAATAAAAATGATGATGAACCAAACCTCCGCTGCGCCTTGGTCCCTCTATAACGACGAACGTTACACACTAGGACAATATGACACTAGGACAATTATACTAGGACAATATGGCACTAGGACAATATGACACTAGGACAATTATACTAGGACAATATGACAATAGGACAATTATACTAGGACAATATGACACTAAGACAATATGACACTAGGACAATGTGGCACTAGGACAATTATACTAGGACAATATGGCACTAGGACAATATGACACCAGGACAATATGACACTAGGACAATATGGCACTAGGACAATATGACACTAGGACAATTATACTAGGACAATATGACACTAGGACAATATTGCACTAGGACAATTATACTAGGACAATATGACACTTGGACAATATGACACTAGGACAATATGGCACTAGGACAATTATACTAGGACAATTATACTAGCACAATATGGCACTAGTACAATATGACACTAGGACAATATGACACTAGGACAATATGACACTAGGACAATATGGCACTAGGACAATATGACACTAGGACAATGTGACACAAGGACAATTATACTAGGACAATATGACACTAGGACAATTATACTAGGACAATATGACACTAGGACAATATGACACTAGGACAATATGACACTAGGACAATATGGCACTAGGACAATATGACACTAGGACAATATGACACTAGGACAATTATACTAGGACAATATGACACTAGGACAATTATACTAGGACAATATGACACTAGGACAATATGACATTAGGACAATGTGACACTAGGACAATATGACACTAGGACAATATGACACTAGGACAATATGACATTAGGACAATATGACACTAGGACAATATGACACTAGGACAATATGACATTAGGACAATATGACACTAGGACATTATGGCACTAGGACAATATGACACTAGGACAATGATACTAGGACAATATGACACTAGGACAATTATACTAGGACAATATGACACTAGGACAATATGACATGAGGACAATATGACATTAGGACAATATGACACTAGGACAATATGACACTAGGACAATATGACACTAGGACAATTATACTAGGACAATATGACACTAGGAAAATATGACTCTAGGACAATTATACTAGGACAATATGACACTAGGACAATATGACACTAGGACAATTATACTAGGACAATATGGCACTAGGACAATTATACTAGGACAATATGGCACTAGGACAATATGACACTAGGACAATATGACACTAGGACAATTACACTAGGACAATATGACACTAGGACAATTATACTAGGACAATATGACACTAGGACAATATGACATTAGGACAATGTGACACTAGGACAATATGACACTAGGACAATATGACACTAGGACAATATGACATTAGGACAATATGACACTAGGACAATATGACACTAGGACAATATGACACTAGGACAATATGGCACTAGGACAATATGACACTAGGACAATTATACTAGGACAATATGACACTAGGACAATTATACTAGGACAATATGACATTAGGACAATATGACATTAGGACAATATGACACTAGGACAATATGGCACTAGGACAATATGACACTAGGACAATTATACTAGGACAATATGACACTAGGACAATATGACACTAGGACAATATGACACTAGGACAATTATACTAGGACAATATGGCACTAGGACAATATGACACTAGGACAATTATACTAGGACAATATGACAATAGGACAATTATACTAGGACAATATGACACTAAGACAATATGACACTAGGACAATGTGGCACTAGGACAATTATACTAGGACAATATGGCACTAGGACAATATGACACCAGGACAATATGACACTAGGACAATATGGCACTAGGACAATATGACACTAGGACAATTATACTAGGACAATATGGCACTAGGACAATATGACACTAGGACAATTATACTAGGACAATATGACACTAGGACAATATTGCACTAGGACAATTATACTAGGACAATATGACACTTGGACAATATGACACTAGGACAATATGACACTAGGACAATATGGCACTAGGACAATATGACACTAGGACAATGTGACACAAGGACAATTATACTAGGACAAAATGACACTAGGACAATTATACTAGGACAATATGACACTAGGACAATATGACACTAGGACAATATGGCACTAGGACAATATGACACTAGGACAATATGACACTAGGACAATTATACTAGGACAATATGACACTAGGACAATTATACTAGGACAATATGACACTAGGACAATATGACATTAGGACAATGTGACACTAGGACAATATGACACTAGGACAATATGACACTAGGACAATATGACATTAGGACAATATGACACTAGGACAATATGACACTAGGACAATATGACATTAGGACAATATGACACTAGGACATTATGGCACTAGGACAATATGACACTAGGACAATGATACTAGGACAATATGACACTAGGACAATTATACTAGGACAATATGACACTAGGACAATATGACATGAGGACAATATGACATTAGGACAATATGACACTAGGACAATATGACACTAGGACAATATGACACTAGGACAATTATACTAGGACAATATGACACTAGGAAAATATGACTCTAGGACAATTATACTAGGACAATATGACACTAGGACAATATGACACTAGGACAATTATACTAGGACAATATGGCACTAGGACAATTATACTAGGACAATATGGCACTAGGACAATATGACACTAGGACAATATGACACTAGGACAATTATACTAGGACAATATGACACTAGGACAATTATACTAGGACAATATGACACTAGGACAATATGACATTAGGACAATGTGACATTAGGACAATGTGACACTAGGACAATATGACACTAGGACAATATGACATTAGGACAATATGACACTAGGACAATATGACACTAGGACAATATGGCACTAGGACAATATGACACTAGGACAATTATACTAGGACAATATGACACTAGGACAATTATACTAGGACAATATGACATTAGGACAATATGACATTAGGACAATATGACACTAGGACAATATGACACTAGGACAATATGACACTAGGACAATTATACTAGGACAATATGACACTAGGAAAATATGACTCTAGGACAATTATACTAGGACAATATGACACTAGGACAATTATACTAGGACAATATGACACTAGGACAATATGACACTAGGACAATATGGCACTAGGACAATATGACACTAGGACAATATGACACTAGGACAATTATACTAGGACAATATGACACTAGGACAATTATACTAGGACAATATGACACTAGGACAATATGACATTAGGACAATGTGACACTAGGACAATATGACACTAGGACAATATGACACTAGGACAATATGACATTAGGACAATATGACACTAGGACAATATGACACTAGGACAATATGACATTAGGACAATATGACACTAGGACATTATGGCACTAGGACAATATGACACTAGGACAATGATACTAGGACAATATGACACTAGGACAAATATACTAGGACAATATGACACTAGGACAATATGACATGAGGACAATATGACATTAGGACAATATGACACTAGGACAATATGACACTAGGACAATATGACACTAGGACAATTATACTAGGACAATATGACACTAGGAAAATATGACTCTAGGACAATTATACTAGGACAATATGACACTAGGACAATTATACTAGGACAATATGACACTAGGACAATATGACACTAGGACAATATGGCACTAGGACAATATGACACTAGGACAATATGACACTAGGACAATTATACTAGGACAATATGACACTAGGACAATTATACTAGGACAATATGACACTAGGACAATATGACATTAGGACAATGTGACACTAGGACAATATGACACTAGGACAATATGACACTAGGACAATATGACATTAGGACAATATGACACTAGGACAATATGACACTAGGACAATATGACATTAGGACAATATGACACTAGGACATTATGGCACTAGGACAATATGACACTAGGACAATGATACTAGGACAATATGACACTAGGACAAATATACTAGGACAATATGACACTAGGACAATATGACATGAGGACAATATGACATTAGGACAATATGACACTAGGACAATATGACACTAGGACAATATGACACTAGGACAATTATACTAGGACAATATGACACTAGGAAAATATGACTCTAGGACAATTATACTAGGACAATATGACACTAGGACAATATGACACTAGGACAATTATACTAGGACAATATGGCACTAGGACAATTATACTAGGACAATATGGCACTAGGACAATATGACACTAGGACAATTATACTAGGACAATATGACACTAGGACAATTATACTAGGACAATATGACACTAGGACAATATGACATTAGGACAATGTGACACTAGGACAATATGACACTAGGACAATATGACACTAGGACAATATGACATTAGGACAATATGACACTAGGACAATATGACACTAGGACAATATGGCACTAGGACAATATGACACTAGGACAATTATACTAGGACAATATGACACTAGGACAATTATACTAGGACAATATGACATTAGGACAATATGACATTAGGACAATATGACATTAGGACAATATGACACTAGGACAATATGACACTAGGACAATATGACACTAGGACAATATGACACTAGGACAATTATACTAGGACAATATGACACTAGGACAATTATACTAGGACAATATGACATTAGGACAATATGACATTAGGACAATATGACACTAGGACAATATGACACTAGGACAATATGACACTAGGACAATATGACACTAGGACAATTATACTAGGACAATATGACACTAGGAAAATATGACTCTAGGACAATTATACTAGGACAATATGACACTAGGACAATATGACACTAGGACAATTATACTAGGACAATATGGCACTAGGACAATTATACTAGGACAATATGGCACTAGGACAATATGACACTAGGACACGGGGACAGCAAGTCTCCACTCCACACAATGTCATTGTCCCTGATGCATGATTCCTTCCGTTAACTTGAATAATCACTTTCATTTTCTAAAAATGGCTTTGCTCCACAGCAAGGAATAAAATAAGGGATTTATTTGCCCTCTCTCTTTCTGCTCGGGCCATGATGAAAAACCAGAGGAGGAAAATAAAAGATTAAGCTGAACGGACAGTAATGAAGTTAGCCTTCGCCTTTCATTTTACTAATCAGAGAGGAGCGGTGGATTAGGAGGAGAGGAGAGAGAAAGAGAGAGGGAGAGAGGACACAGAGAGGGTGGGTGAGAAAGAGAGGAGATGGAGGGAAGGAGAGAGAGAGAGAGAGAGAGAGAGAGAGAGAGAGAGAGAGAGAGAGAGAGAGAGAGAGAAAGCAATAGTGCTGTGTGGTGGACTAACTCTCTCTCTGTAATTAGTACAGATTGCATGGCTAAGGGCCAGGGCCAGGCCAGGGCTGTGCATATAGCTTGCTAGCTACCTCTGTAATCTTCAGCACAGATCAGGGTCGAATGACATACCACACTTAGTTATGAAACAGTCCTTCATTAGGCAGACTCATCATCCCTCATCCCTCCCTGATGCATTGATGAATGCAATAAAAATAGGTTTATTTACCAATGGCCCCTCCTCTTTTACCAGCTGGCTCTATGGCTCCAGAAAAAACAATAACTTAGATAATATGTTTATCAATATTCCTAACATGCTGGACGTATAAGGACGATATTCAGGTTTAATGAAAAACTCTACTCCTGGAAATACAGCAGCCGTCCTCAAATCTTTATTAGTCACATGCTTGGTAAACAACAGGTGTAGACTAACAGTGAAATGCTAACTTATGGCCCTTCCCAACAATGCAGAAAGAAAGAAAATAGAGAAATAATAGAAACATAATAACACAAGGAATAAATACACAATGAGTAACAATAACTTGGCTCTATATACCGGGTACCAGTACCGAATCCATGTGCAGGGGTATGAGGTAATTGAGGGAAATATGTGCATATAGGTAGGGATAAAGTAACTAGG